>NC_056735.1:665962026-665967026 GCF_019279795.1 Protopterus annectens | reverse complement strand
TTTAATAAACTTCTAAGAATTTAGCATAATATGCTGGTGAATGGTTTTCCATTGACTAGTATAAATTAGGTCTATCCAGAGTATAATAGAGTTAAAATTTGCAGCAATTGAATAAGATTCTAGTCTGGGAAGCTAATACCACCATACTCTCTTATTTGTATATGATTTCTATAAGCAATTCTTGGCTTTTTAGGATACCATAAGAATGAAGTTAGCATTTTTCCCATTTTCTTTAAAAGTTTTGTTCAGGTATTAAATCTATTGAATACTATATATATATATATATATATATATATATATATATATATATATATATATACACACAATATTGGGCAAGGGCAATATAATAATTTTAATAAGTACTAACCTATCCTCAAAAGTAAAAAAAAACACATTCTATTTTAAGAAGTGACACTGCTTCAATTGCATTTTCAAAATTATTAATAATCTTACTCACATCTTGATAGATGTTTCCTAAATATTTTATTTCTTTTCCTTCCCAGTTATATTTATAGTTATCTTTAAACTTATTTTCTAGTACTTGATTAAACACTAACATTTCAGTTTAATTATTATTAAATTTCATCAGTGATACTCCTTGAAACATTTCAATTTCCTCATCTTTGTCTACGATTGAAATCATTTAAATCTTCTATAGTTAGTAAAATATAATCTGGAAAAGGTTGCATTTTAGAGTGGCAATCTCTGTTAATTGAGAATCCATTATTTTTTTCATTGTTTCTACTGCTGTTAGCTAAGGGTATGATAACTAATGCAAATAGTAGAGGGGACAAGGGACACCCTTTCATGTCTTAGCTTAAAGTGAATCCTTGAGAAATGTAAGATCCAATTGTACTATATGCTTTGGAGTCTCTATATTTTTTTTAATGTTTCAGTTAACTGTTCTGGCAATCCAAATGCTTCTAAGGTTTTAAACAAGTATTTCCAATCTACAGAATCAAAATCTCTCTCAATATCTAAGCTAGTTAGAGCCAATTTCTTCTTCATTCCTTTGCTAAATCTAAGAAAGTGACTACGCTTTTTAAATGATCATACATTAGTCTATTGACTATAAATCCTGCTTGATATTTATTAATTAATTTATCTACTATATCTCTTAATCTTGTAGAGAAAATGGAAGTAAATACTTTGCAATCTACATTTAATAATGAAGTAGGTCTATATGAGGAAATTAGCATATTATCCTTTCTTTGTTTAAGTATAAGTGAGATTATAAAAACTTTCCACTTGGGAGAAATTATTTTGCTACTCTGATTTATTCTGAAAAGGTCACACAGTAATTCTAAAATATTTAATGAAAACAGACAATCTAATTTCATAGTTAAACCATCTAACATTGGAACTTTACCATTTCCCTTTTTTTTAAAGCTTCTTTAAATTCTATAAAGGTAATAGGCTTATTCAACAGAGATATTTGTTGGTCATTATTATTTATTTTTATTTATTTTACATTTGTTAACCGGGGGTGTCTGACTGAGTCGAAAAGGCCCTTTTTCAGCAGAGGCCCGGGGAGAAAAGCTCCACATAGAAAAATTACAGATACATTTAGACATGATCAGTATACACACACATTACAAAATACATGTTTTTACAGAGGTATGCAGCACATCAACAGTTACAGTGGAGAGAACAAACAAAATAATATTTAAAAATAAAGGTACTTAATAGGTTTGTGGTGTACAGCTGAAATTTGGAACATAGGTAGAATACATACATAGTACACTGGTACAGTACATACACTGTAGATTAGCCAGTGTTTGTGAGAATAGTTTTCAATCTTAATCAAGTACTCTAGGTTTAGTATGTGTAACTTATCCACTTTCACTAGCCTTGGGAGCAATTATGACACTGCCAACTTTGCTTGAGATGTTGCCTGATGAGGTCTTTAAAGGAGGCTTTGGATGATGTGTTTTGAATGCTAGTGGGGACAGAGTTCCATTTTTTTAGCCACTGAACTACTATATAGTGTATCTCCAAAGCTATTGTAGCTGTTGGTGACTTTTAGTAGTAGCTTGCTTGATGATCTAAAAGGCCTTTTGGTTGAGTGATGTTGTACTAGGTTTTTGAGGGCAGGACACTTATTGGGGAGGTAATAGAATGACAGAGGCAGAGCTGATTGTAGGTTAGGAGGTTGGGCAGTTCAAGCCAGTGGAGCTATCTCAAAGCAATACAGTGATGAGTTCTATATGAGCAATTTGCAGCAAAGTGGGCAATTCTATTATAGCAGGCTTCCATTTTGCTTAGTTCAGTTTTTTTAAGATTAGTCAGAATGGGAGATGCATAGAGTAGGGTGGATAGAAGTTGGGAGTGAGCAATTACCGATCTTGTGTTGTTGGTAAGAAATGGTTTGATACGGTAGAGTGATCCTAGTTTGGCATGTACTTTTTTAATAGTTAAGTTGAGATGACTATCAAATTTTAGGTGGGAGTCTATGGTTATTCCCAATAGCTTAGCCTGTGCCACTGGAGTGATTGGAGTAGCATCTGTGGAGTAGACAGTGAATTGACTGTTATCAGTCTACTCTACTATCACTCTACCTAGAAATACCTAAAAATTCATGAAACAACTAACCTAAAGCTATCATGACTTACAAATAATTAATATAATATTATATACATAGGTCAAAAATAATAAGATACTATTAATTAAGTTATATATTTTGCCATTTAAAACTATTCCCTCATTACGACATAAAAGTTTAATAATCCTCTTCTATTAATCACAAATATTAAATAATCCATGAAATACTATATTATATCCCTTTTATCTAATACTAGTATAAATTGTCCAGTAAATATTCCTAAATTATTCCCTCATTCGACATGATTATAACTAGATATCTAAATAACTATAACAGAGCAGGACCTTAAAATATAAAGAGAGCTGTAAACTTACAGGTGACAGGTAATCTTATCATACTAAACTATTATACAAAAGAGAAATCAATGCACATATCATGCTAAAAGACACATGCATATTTTATAGATCTAATAAAAGCTCTGAATTAATTTTTAAAGTTCAAGTGTCTGTATCTCAAAATTGGGTTGGGTAGCACTCTTAACATGAAAATATTGAAATATTTAAAAAAATCCTTTAGCTGATTAAACTAATTCATAAAAATACACACATTACTAAATTGACAACAATCTCTTGCTATTTATATGGAGTCAAAGATATTTGCAGTCTATATTGTATTCAAAAGTTACAATGTGTTCAATTCAAATCCCAATCTCCCTTCAAACATATTGAAAAATCGACTTTATTTTCTTTGAAATGGATGTACTGATTCAGCAGTAAAGCACTCAGATTTCAGCTTTGACTTATGAAATAAGTTATGTCAGGTAGTCTTAATGAATATAATAAGATACACAATACAAAAAGCTTCAAAGTTCACATGAACAATTTTCAAATTTCATCTGTCAGATTATTTTTAAATATTTTTGTATGATTTTTTTATGTAAATTATATGAGAATTTGTACATTCACATTTCTGCCTTATGCAGGTATATTCAGTAGTCATCTTTCTTAAAAGCAGTTTATTTAAATATTTTTTTCTGTCTTATTTTCCCACTAGTATTCTACCTTATTCTATATATCTTGTATACCCAAATATTTATTGTAATCAAAGCATAAACAGTTGTCAACAGCATCCCTCTATATTTATGACCACCCCATTTTAGGGAAAGTCCAGAGCCCTATAATAAGGCTCTGCTAAGGCACACTATCAGTGATTGAATCATATAGGTTCCTCCCAGTATTTAAAGACTGTGTGCTTAAATGTAGCCAGAGTATGTAAAATGGCAGATCAAACACAGCTCTTGGCCTTATTCCTTTTTACTCATTCAGTTCAACCAAAGTTTGAGACTTTTCTTACCTCATTTCCCTTACAGTCTTGCTGGGCAAAGTTTTGGAGTTTACATTTCAACTTTACACTAACATTGTCATTATGTCATTTGACTCCATTTTGTGAAAATATTCACTTCCACTACAACATACTTTTTATTATCACCAGCTTTCTCCATTTTTATGTTATCTTGTTGCTATTAGAAACCTTAATCAGATACTTAGACTGCCAGTTTTAAATCTTTTCTATATTATCATATGCCAAAGTATTGTACGTAGGGATTTTTCCTTTCTATGGGACTATATTTGGCATAAACTACGGTAAACAAAATACACTCAAGCAGCTTTATTGTACAGAAAGAGATATATCTCTCTTGTATATGCAGATTGTATTACTACAAAAAGTCGCAAGTAAGCTGAACTCCTCTGCAAAATGGAAGCTTTTCACCTGGACATGCATCATAGGCTTTTCCTAACACCCAATATCCTAGGTAATCTCTCAAGGGAGAGTAACACTCTGTACTGCAGAATAACTCCTTTCTAGCCTCATTTAATATGGATTGGTGTGTGTGTGTGTGTGTGTGTGTGTGTGTGTGTGTGTGTGTGTGTGTGTGTGTGTGTGTGTGTGTGTGTGTTCATAAATTCTGGTAGGATATTTTGACTAAATGGGGGCAGCTATGTTAGAGATTCAGGAAAGAAAACAAACATGGTGGTTTATGGATTTCACCTCATTTCCAGAATCCAGCCATGTCAACTATTCTTTTACTAGCAGTGAGGAAAGCCATTACTCAGCATTTGAAAGACACTTCCCATTCATCAAGTAGAGAGTGCTGGCATATATTTCAATACATTTGCCAATGTGACTGTCAGGTTGCCCTGCAAAAGGATAAGGAATATTCTTTCCTTATGAGATGGCCCTTATGTAGAACAATCCTAAATATGAGGAAACATTTCATGCAGCTGAATATTTAACATAAAAGGTTCTGTGACAACAGTTAAGTAGACCTAAGGATTTTTAACATTCCCCCACACTTGCTTACACTATATCACATAAATCTCTCTGTAGTTCTAGGTTGGATGAGCATTTATTGCTGTTTCTGTCTCTATTCTAGCTCTATTTTATTGTTTACATTACA
>NC_056735.1:665935094-665957594 GCF_019279795.1 Protopterus annectens | reverse complement strand
CCGTGCAAACCCATGCACACCCGCTCACAACTGCTTTAATGTGCCTTAATCACTCCGTATCCAATGGCCTTGGTCTGCCCTGCAACTAAATAAACGGCCTCTGCAAGGGTCAAATCCAGGACCCTGCACACACAGCTATTGTGATTTACAACAAAGCCATGGCAGATATACAGACATCGGACCTGATCACAAACATATCATCCAGCGCAGTCATTCAACAGTATAGGAAATGTATTCCATCATGTAGATGTATGTGTGAGTGTTTATGTCCAGCATATAGATACATACATGTTTGTATCTTTCGGCTTTTCCTGGTTAGGGGTCGCCATAGCGGTACTCCGGTCCGCTAATGATTGGCAGTAGATTTTTACGTGCTGGCTTGCCGGGCCTAATGCACAATCTTCAATGAAGGAATGCCCATTCACGCATGTCGCCACACAGAAGACGCTCTAACTGAGAATCGAACGGGCAACATCTAACTGTGAGGTGACAATGCTACCGCAGCACCACCACCACAGTAATATATAGATACATACATATATATAGATATATCAGGAACATCCCATGTGACAACAAAGCATTACAAAGAAATGAAAAGGAAAACACCAGCAATGCCTGTGTTATGTAGTGGTATTGTCCTATGTAATATCAAGACTCTCTCAGACAGACATGTGTCATTCATACACGCAAACATTTGTACATTGGCCATATACATCACTCTGTGCATGTTATTTACATTAACACAACAGTTCCTGTCCAATCATTATGTGAGAACAGTATTCTTGCAAGGTGCTGTGTGCGAAATCATCATCATGATAAAGATAAATGGGGTAACTATAGAGGGACTGATAGTGTTGTGTGTACAATGGGGTCGTCCCATTATGTGTACCTGGGACATTTAAGAATCATGTGCATACTAGGATCGTGCACCTGAGAGACAGGGGTGAGGACAACTGGAGTATGTTGTGATGCATATTAAAAGGGTTACATGTGCCCAATGGACACGTGTGTGAAATGGACAGCTATGTATGGGGCAAATGTTGTTCTAGGAACCAATTGGCCTTTTGTTTCCCTAGGGTGAGAGTGGGATGTGGGGAAGGAGAGTAGGTATGCTTGTGGAGGATAGGTAGGGTATGATGACAGACAAGACAGCATACAGGGTCTGTATATGACACATGTGGGGGGATACACCTTGGATGGGGAGGGGTGTTTGGCATTCACAAGCCCATGAGCCCCCAGATGGAAACAGTGGGACAGAGGTCCCCAGCCACGGGCAGCCCCCACTGCACCAAAACAGCTGCAAAGGCGGCAGTGCTGGGGGCTGTCTAGAAGGGGCAGCCTTACCCTGTTAATGTGACACTCTGCCCTTGAGCTGGCATATCTGGCCTCGAAACTCCTTATTGAGCCCCCTACACACCATGTTCGGGACTGTATGACAGTGGACATGTTCCTGTCTGGACCTGCTCCGCGGGGGGACAGACCCCATTCTCAGTGGCGGTGCCACCAGAAGGTGGTGCAGAGCCAACAAGGTGGGGGTCCAAGGCTGGGCCCCAGATGTGCTGGTGCCCAGTGTCATGGCCAGCTGAAGTGGGACAGGAGGTTCTGCCAGGACCTCCAAACCCATACAGCCTATGGTGTTGCAGTTTAAACACAGATATGACTTAGTAATAGTCAACAGCATTCAGGATTACTTACAACAGCATGCATAGATATTACCATCAACCCAACACAATAGATGGTATACAGTTGCAGAGGGAGCACAACACGTGCATATATACTGCATGACATCTGTACAAAGTGTAGAATACTTGTGACTGCAGCCATGAACAGTGGCCCATTACTGGCATGTCAGTGAAAACCCCAGACAGTGTCCGTCATACCACTGTTTCATGTGACATATGTCTAGTCAGGGATGCAATGGCAGTAACTCATCACTATCACCATGTACTGGCTACAATCCTCACACTATTCTCCTGCTGTTCACAGATGTGTGTTCAGTGATGAACACAGGAAACAAATGGTTCCACACACTGACCAGTCCACAGATGGCCCTACAGATGGGGGTCCCTCACAAACAGAGCATTGTCTTGTCAGTTTTACAACATGCAGAATAGCCATTACCACACACAACTTGTTAAACAGGCAGTAGTCTCAATGAAGCATCGCTACACTTACATGCTGAAGTCATGTCTGGCACATCACCCTCCTGTCTTTAGGCTATTTCCCACTGTGTATGTTGTTTGAGGACCATCCAGATATCATCTGTGATGCCGTTTACCAAACACCAGATCCAGGTACCACTCACAGCGACTGTCATGGGCAAACACCAACATGATGTTCCTAGATATTGTACTATGTTTTTCATGCAAATGTCTATGGGAATATCACAGCTGTTCCACATGCAATCAGCTAGAGGAGGACTGCAATAGGTGCAGAAGCCATCACCTGATCATGACCATCACTTACAATACACAAGCTGCTGCTGAGCAGGTGTACACCTCCACATCCACAAGACAGTGTGTGGGAGGGACAGACAGAGGCAAAGTACATCAGAGAAGGGCTTGGAGACTAAAACCTAAGCATCGTTTGTCACACACCTACCAGTACAGGGGTCAAACCCCTGACTGACTAGTCATTACTATTACAAGTGCATGCAGGTACTCCATGTGCCACAGAGCTGATATGTTGGTGTGCTGTAAGAACATATATGTGTGTTGGTGATAAACATCTGCAACAGAGATATAGTAGACATACATTAGGTGTAACACACATGGCTGTCCACATGAATGGATGTCATTGTCAACACAACCACACTCTCAGATGGACTCATATTGACACTCTTTGCCAGGCCCACAAATACACACGCAAACTACTTAGTTTGCCACACTGCAGTAATGCACAGTTACTATATGCACCACAGGGGATATCCGGAGGTTCTATGGGCTAGGGCATGTGAACATGTTTGACATCTGTCGGTATGCCAATGGGAGTTATACTGGGAGTGACTGTGGTTGGAAGCATCATACCCCACATGCAGACACAAGGTGCCAGTACTGACATGCATGTGTGCTTTGCTTCATGGGTGTGTAGTGGTTGGCTGTGCAAGATGGCTGTACAAGGCTGGGTGAGGGGGTAATCCTTGGCATCATGCCACCCGACAATGGTGTGCAGTGTGGTACAGGGGTGCAGTGTCTGCAATTTCTCACACAGATGAGTATTGTATGAACTGTCCTGACATCCTGGTTACCACTGTGTATGGCCATAGCTTTGCAATGCAGGCCATGTCTGTGTTTGATAGTCCCTGACATGGACATTGCCTGGGATGTGCATGTTCCACAATAATGTACAGTGACATGTACAGGTGTACCTGGGTTGGCTGGCACATGTGTACACAGACTGTTATCCTCTGATATGCCAATACTGGCCTGGTGTGGCAGAACCTGCTTATAGTCAGCAAGTTGTCCTGCACCTGCAAGAATAGCATGATACAGGTATTCACTGGTGTCAGTGGCATTGGTCCATACAGGGCACATGTGTAAGGCATTGTATGGCCTCTGTGGAACAGATTTGATGGCACCACATAGGTTGCAGGCATCCAGTGGGGAACATAATGAAGGCACATTGTCCGCAATTATGTGCCTATTGTACTGCTGTACAGAGTGCCATGCCCTCTGCAGCCCACTGCAGTCACACCATGCCTACTATCTGTCATCAATGTGCAGGGTACTAGCAACATAGCAGGATATTCTAGGCAAGTGTGTTTGTGTTTGATACATGGGTTGAGGACGTATTCGGTGTAATAGTAGGGTTGCATACTTTGTTCACCAAGCCTTTTGCCAAATGTAGGGGTATGGCTTGCTAACACAGTCCCGTGGCTTACTGACATCTGTACTCTTCGTAAGGTACAAGGGGATCATAACATCCCTGTATTCTTCCCTTATAAGGCCAATTATTGAGTACAATGCCCCCTTCAGCATGTACCTTACAAAACGCATGCAGCAGCTGCAGAGACCACAGAGGTCCTTCACAAGAAGAATCCAGGGCCTCAAACAGCTACCCTACACAGATGGGCTAAAAGCCCTGTCCCTCTACTCAGTTTCATACAGACTCCTCAGAGGTGACCTCTGTGTGGCATACAAAGCAATCTCAGACCCCACCTTGACGGGACTGCTGCATATCTGCAAGTCACGCTCCACTCGAGTAACCCACACACGCAATCTCAACCTGGTCTGTGACATCAATAGGACTTGTTGGTGGGAGAGATTTGTGTCCCAGAGATTCCCCCATCTGTGCAATAGACTCCCTCTCCACATCAGGAAGAGTACCTCAATATCCCTTTTCAAGCACAACCTGGATAACTGGATGGGAAACAGAAAATACACCCCTGGGATTCCACCTGTGCCCCTGCTGGACCAGGGGCTTTGGGTGCTGACTTGTCAAAACATGGGCTAAACTCAAGGCTAGGCTTATAAGGGCCTCAGGGCCAATAGCCTAGTAACTTCCTATGATCCTATGAACAAGGGGATGAAAGATTACTAATAGCAGCCCAAGATGGTGGACTTACATACATATTAGTTTACAAAGTCCATTGAACATGTGTGAGAAGCAGACAAATGTAGGTTCTGTAAAAAAAAAAGAACTAGAAGGAGTTGCATACCTAGTTGCTGGGTGTGATACACGCAGAGGGTCTATACACTGAAAGACACAATAGTGTAGCAAGACTGTTCCATTGTGTATTGTACGAACACCACAATACATAAGTAGGTGAGAAGCTTTGGGAACATGAACCACAAAGTATTACAGAGGATGATGAAGTGTGCATCATACTGGATCAGCCATTACCAAAAGTCCAAAAAAAAGTTGGTATAGGAACACCAGTTATAGTAGTTCATTAAAAACAAAAAAGTAGCATTGATCCTTGAAATTGCTGTACATTGTCTTTACAGTGTTTTACATACAGCAAGACATAAAGTTATAAAATCTCAAGATTTGCAGGCAGAAATGAGAGCAATGTTGAGAAAAAATGCTGAGACAGTTCCAATAGCAGTAGTAGGAGCAATGGGTCGAATTAAAAAAAACAACTAAAGTCATTTTTAGATATGCTACCCATTAATGTAACTCCGTATGAATTGCAGGAATCAGTTCTGGCCCTATTGTGGGTGCTAAGAATAACGCTTTTGGATAACAAAGATTGAAGCAATACTAATTTCATGAACTTTAACTATACCCTGACTTAGGAATGGGGTCCATTCTCATAATGGTATTAGAAACCCAATAGTTTTGGAGAAATTAAACCATACATCTGACGCATCCACTTAAATGGCAAGTTTATAAAACAATATGCAACCTGTCCAAGTTTAATCCAGAGTTATGCAATACTGCCCTATTGTCTTTTAACTGGAATACCCCCAAATCCTACCCTTACAGGATGCTTTAAATGAATTCAACGCAACTTCTAAATAGCATTACAACCCCCTGGAAGGAAGACACTAAAAGCAAATAATGCAATGTGGCTATCCCAAAAGAGCAAAATGCTAATGCAGGATAAAAAAAAGTGTGGACAGAGTGGTAGAAATACAAAACATCACAATATCTCAAACTTCAGAATGCTCCACATCTGTAATAAAAAGAAATAAATGAAGGCAAAAAACCTATACCGAACAACACTCTGAACTATAGTTAACCCAACCCTATAAAGATTCCAGTAATCTATTAAAGACATCTGGTATCCTCGTCAAAAATAATTCTTCTGCCAAAAACTTGTCACTTAAACCTGCAATAAAATTCATATTTAATTTCATAGATAGTATAGTGTTCCTAACCAAGAATTGCCACATCTAATCCCAACCCTGCCCAACAACCATATATTACTACATCCACTTTCACCTTCAAACCAGGTCCCTCATTCCATGCAAAACAATTCAAACTCAAACCATATTCAGCTGATGACCTTCCAAGTTAGTACCTTAAAATAGCAGCCAATAGCATTTCCTATCTCGTGTCAAGCCTTATAAATGTCAATCTAGGAATCTCATGTCCCCTTTCTTTGGAAACAATCACACATTATATACACAAATTAGAAAATTCAACAGACATCACTAACCTTATACGTAAAGTAATCTGCTAATCTCCAAGTGTAGTACCTCGCAGGATGCGCAGTAGGAAAACCCGCCCCAAATACACCTCCAGCCCTGTGGGGGCAGCAGCAGTATGATTATTCAACAATGTGCGGACTGGAAGTTAATTAATATTCAGCATCTGTGCCAAAAGCAACCCAAATGACATTAATGTAATGTTGTATTAGGAACATAAAACTTCATTCAGTACCAAAAAGGAAATGTTTTATTAGGGACATAAAACTAAAATGCCTGCAGTAAGTCACATTTCAGTCAGTCAATCGGGCAGAGTTCACACCATTTCTCTAAACGATACTATTACATTTTAATGGCTTTAAGAACATGTGCTTGCAAGGAAGCGGGGGTCTGGGGGGCTTGGCCCCCTGAAAAAGGAGAAAAAGTAAGAATTTATCATAGCATGGAGTTTGTTGTGTTAATGAATATTTGGCAGTCTACACAAAGTGACATGCAAATTTGCATGTACGTCCTTCTTCCTGGATATCCCCACCCATTTGGCATGCCAATCAATGATGACACGCCCAAAGCTGCACAGAACTAACTGCGAGGTACTACACTTGGAGATTACCAGTAATCTTAGGTTCATGGTAGAATAGTAGGCCAACTGCCCCGAATTCAGAATCAAACTGTGTATTCCACACCTCCCATAGAACTAACATTCACCTCTAACCCATATAGATACTGTTAATAAAGAAAGAGCTAATGACAAACTAGTTTGCCCCTTATTTCTATACTTGTCTAAAGCCTTCAACACACTTTGTCACAACAAAATTCTACTTCAGATGTCTATATTAGGTCTATCACAGAACACCCTTCTATGGTTCAAAAACTACTTTTCCAACAGGTATCAGTCAGTACAATGACACTCCGCCCTCTCACCATACTTCCCAGTCATCACCAGTGTACCATGAGGCTCTATCCTTGGTCTCCTCCTCGACACACCAGCACCCTCCTCTAATCTACACAACAGGCTTCCCTAATGCGATACACTGATGACTTCACATTGATATGTGTATCAGATAACTTGGCACATCTCCACAAAATTACTCAGGAAGCTGTAACAGACACTGTAACATGGCTTTCTAATTCACATCTCATGCTCACCCCCCCACCCCCAAAATACTACCATTTCCCTCAGGGCTGTCTCATGAAAAACAACATTCAAAATCCACTCACTTAATAAAACACCATCAGAAGTCACTTCTAATAACAAATAATAAGGCAGGATATGGGATGACTGTAAGTAATACTGAAAAACAATAATAGTAATAATAATAATAATAATAATAATAGTGGATCATTACCTCTAAGTTTGCAGATGAGTGCAATCTTGGAGAAGTCACTGACTCCTCAAATGATATGGCCATCCTGCAGAGAGGCTTGTCTCAAATACTGGTGTCAAAATCATAGTCTAAAAGTAAATACCAAAACTGCATTACTGTATATTTTGGGAAGTCATCTATACCTGGGAACTACACACTGACAATTCGCCCCTAAGACTTGACCCAGTTGTTCAGGGTTTGGGAACTTATGTGGACAGTGACTTAACTTTTGACCAACATGTGTCTGTTATAAGAAAGTCCTTTTATATTGCACAGATTATAAACAAAGGGATTGTGTCTAGATCTAGAGAAGACATTGATCGCCTTTACTCAGCCTTCATTGGGCCAGTTATTGCACATAATGCCCTCTTTGGCATGTATCTGTTCAGACACATGCAACAACTGGAGCTCCCACAACGATACCTTACTGAAAGGATGCAAGGCCTAAACAATACGTCCTTCATGGACTGACCGCAACCCATGTCACTATACTTGGCTGGCATACAAGGCATCCTCTAACCTAGTGGTTATACTACACATCAATAAGACCAATGGCATCAGAAATACTTTGCCTAGGTATCTAAACCTCTTCTGCAACATTAACAGTTTGTAGGGACAGGTATATCTCGCGGAGGATACTGCCACTGTGGAACAGACTCCCCCATCCACATGAAACACAGTTCATCCTTATCTATTTTCAAGTGCAACAGATATATGGATGGGAAACAGAAATTTTACCCCAGAACTGCCCCATGCACTACCAATGGGCAGATGCACCTCCTAAATGCTTTACATATGCATGGGCTCACTCAAATTATCTATGGGATGATCCCAGTTATTCTCATTAGTGTAATATGTAATTATCAGCCATGGGTAAGGCCAATCTATAACCAAGTGGGAAAGAATATTTCAAACACAAAAAGGGAAATTAGCTAGATAAAATGGCCCGCAAGAGCAGCTAGCCTAGTACTTACCTTGGCGATATTGTAGTGTACTGGCTCACCAGATGCGCAGTAGCAAGCGCCGCTCCAACCCCGTCCCAGCTGGTTAACGTCTTGCTGTACTTATGAATAACCAAAAATGAAGTGGTTTCCTCGGCATGAATATTCATTTGGATGAGTAATCGCAGTTATATTTAACAGAGGAATTTCAACTCTGTTTAAAGAATCATTAAGTGCATGCTTAGCTGTTTCAGCATAACAAATACTGGAATACAACTGCCAAATTGACAAACTACTACAAGTAATCCTAAACCGCCGTATTTCATCAACTGTACAAGGGATCCCAGTAAATATAAACAATTATCTTTTCCCCTTTGCTTTTGCAGGGGGCAAGCCTCCTGCATCCCCTTGTGGGGGCGCTGCACCCCCCCCACCCCTCTGCTATTTGAAAATACCAACTCCAAGAACCAACTACAAGGGGGGTGTAGGGGGGCTTGCCCCCTGCAAAAGCAAAGGGAAAAAGTAATTGTTTACATTCACTGGGATTACCTATATAGGATTAGTTGTAGTACTTTATATTAAGCAATAAGTCCTTCTATATTGCACAGATTATAAACAAAGGGATTGTGTCTAGATCTAGAGATGTCATTGATCGCCGCTCCAACCCCGTCCCAGCTGGTTGACGTCTTGCTGTACTTATGAATAACCAAAAATGAAGTGGCTTCCTCGGCATGAATATTCATTTGGATGAGTAATCGCAGTTATATTTAACAGAGGAATTTCAACTCCGTTTAAAGAATCATTAAGTGCATGCTTAGCTGTTTCAGCATAACAAATACTGGAATACAACTGCCAAATTGACAAACTACTACAAGTAATCCTAAACCGCCGTATTTCATCAACTGTACAAGAGATCCCATGCGCACCAGCATTACAAACAAATAAATAAACTATCACAGGAATGTATAGTACTGAGCTGCTCATCTACATTCATTATATGCATGTCATCATGGGGTAATATACATGGCATGCCAATCATGCCTCATTCCCTTACCACTTCCTAGGTTTTAGGCTTTTCAATCACCCTGGCCACACCCACTCCTGCGGGAAACTGCCGGTGAGCCAGTACACTACAGTATCACCCTTACCTTACCTATGAACCTATAATCTTACATTTGAAATGCACATACAAAACTGTATAAAAAACTCAACAAAAACTTGCACTGCTTTACAGATTCAAAAACTTTCTCTGCAACAGAAGTAAAGCTATACTCACACTATTTAGCACCCCTCACTAGTTTATGGAGCACCCATTCTTACTAACTTCCAGGCAGCATAAAAAGCAAAATTTGAGCAATGCTATAACAAAGTGGCTAAATTTGCAGCAAATGACCCTTTCAGAACCCACTACTGAACCAACATATACATAGCTTCTTCCCACTTACAACATTAGCCAGCAATAATCTGCTTGTCTAGCACTAAATACGGTTCAGTGCAACTATGTTTGTACTCCATCATTATCATTCAGTGAAGAAAACCCTTTCTGTCCACAACCCTATCAAATCTGCAGGGCATGATCTACATTTATACCATGTTGCTAAGGCCTGGGACTCTTTACCTATATCCATCAGATCAATACCCTCCCTTCAGTACTTCAAAATCATTCAGAAATAGTTCTTAGCAAAATCGGTCTCGGTTTTTGTTCTACCTCAGGATAATGATATTCCTAAATATGAACAAGTTCCTAATCATACCTTACACCTCCTTACTTACCCTTTTCACTCACTTCCTAACTTTATCTAGATAAAACCGGACACCTACCCAGTTAGACTTTCCTGGTAGTCGAACGTCAGTAAACAAACAACATGTATGAACTTGTCCTTACAAATGCTTCCCCGGTGGCCAAGGATGAACACAGGATAGCAGCAGATTTCTTCAGCTCCACCAATTTCATTACATTGACAGGAATTAATTACTTAAAAAATTAATTTTTGAAGTAATTTTCTTTCTAAATATGTTTGTTTTATATAGTTCTTGAACTATATCTAAAAAAGAAAGGAAATCTTAATAATATTCCTGTCAGAAATTACTTTGGAAATTTTCCTGTCAGTTTATCAGTCTGAAATGAGTTCCAGTAAGACAAATTCTCAAGACTCCAGCATCAAGAAAGAACTTCAGTCTCTGATAATTATAGTCCAGCAACTTACTGCTAAGATGGATAAAATGGATACTAAAATAGACACTTTCATAGAAAAACTACAAAACAAATAGACTTGTTACATATGGACCTGCAACAACAGAAGATCCAGATGACAGGCATAGAAGAAGCTGTGAATGACATGGAAAATAGAATACAAGAAGAGGAAATCAACATTGAGTTTCTGCTGAAACAAAATACACATTTACAAACAAAGCTGGATGACCTGGAAAATAGATCTAGGCGCAATAACATTAGGATTTTTGGACTGCCAGAAAATATTGAAGGTAACAATATTACTTCTTTTTTAACAACATGGCTCCCTAAAACTTTAGATTTACCAGAAGCATTCTCTTTTGGTATCGAAAGAGCACATAGATCTATAGCTAACACTAACTCTAACAAAAACTATCCTAGATCAGTTATAGTTAGATTTCTATCATCTTTTGATAAAGAGATGGTTCTTAAATCTGCTTGGGCTAAAGCTCCTGTTAAGATTAATGAAACAACTGTGCGTTTTGACAATGACTATTCTTCCATGGTATTAGCTAAAAGAAAAGTTTTTCTGCCACTAATAAGGGAGCTTAAAAAAGCACAGTTTAAAACATACCTTCTGTTTCCTGCCAAGCTTAAAATCTTCCTTCCTGATGGTCCTAAAATTTTCGATGACTTAGACTCTGCTTTACTGTTTATCAAAAAATAAGATTTTGGAAAAAATAGAAGAAATGGAATGGGCTAGTCCTTCGTTAAAGAGACTGGCAACTGAAACTTCGTGGAAGACTTCAGAGAAGAAGAAGAGACTAAAAACAAATGATTTGTACTATGTTTTTTTTTTCTCTCTCATCATTTTATTTTATTATTAATCTTTTTAAATATAGTTCCTGCATTTCCAAGAAGCAACAAATATTTTGAAAAAGATTTAATCAAAGTTATTCTCTGTGTGCAAAGAAATGTTTTGTTTCATAACTAGTCAAAATATCTGGAGATTTAATGGCAAGCTGTGATTTAACTTGTTTCTCTTTCTGAAGAGGAAAAATAAGGTCAATAATTTGATACATTTTTTTTCCTTTAAAAGTTTATATGTTCTTCAAATGCTATTCCTAATTATACTTTCTTGATTACACTGCTTATGCTTGTTTGTAAATAATCTGTCATGCTTTAACTAATAATAATTAGAACTAAATAATAGTAAATAATATGTTTTATTTTTAACTCTATTAATATAAACAGTAAGTAACATTCTATGGTATATACTTCTTATAGCTTTCTCTTACATTTTTTATTTCTGCCTTACACCCTTTTACTTTTTACTCTCTTTTCTTTTCTTTAATAATATATAGAAATGCTTTTGATCATATAGGCACAGTAAATAATAAGATTTGCATAGGAGTTGAGTTGGGACAAAAATGTTGAGTTTTGTTACTTATTAATAATTTTGGGCTTGATTTCACTTACATAGAGTCTGTAATAACCTGTAGAATGCATTGTGAAGGTTTTGTCATGTTTAGATGCATTTACACTGCTAAATGAATGTTTGTCACTAGTTTTTAATAAGTTTCCCGCCAAAATGTTAAGAGAGACAATCTGGGATGTGGGCTGTCTCATGCACAGTGTCCATGAGCTACTTCAAAAGCTTCAACTCTCAGAATTCTCACAGAGAAGCTGAAAGCAGCTAGTCTCACCTTTGACCTAGATATCACACTGACACATCACAGATACAGGAATGACACTACCTAATTATACTTTCTTGATTACACTGCTTATGCTTGTTTGTAAATAATCTGTCATGCTTTAACTAATAATAATTAGAACTAAATAATAGTAAATAATATGTTTTATTTTAACTCTATTAATATAAACAGTAAATAATATTCTCTTGTATATACTTCTTATAGCTTTCTCTTACATTTTTTTTTATTTCTGCCTTACACCCTTTTACTTTCTACTCTCTTTTTCTTTTCTTTATTAATATATAGAAATACTTTTGATCATATAGATACAGTAAATAATAAGATTCGCATAGGAGTTGAGTTGGGACAAAAATGTTGAGTTTTGTTACTTATTAATAATTTTGGGCTTGATTTCACTTACATAGAGTCTGTAATAACCTGTAGAATGCATTGTGAAGGTTTTGTCATGTTTAAATGCATTTACACTGCTAAATGAATGTTTGTCACTAGTTTTAATAAGTTTCCCAAAATGTTAAGAGAGACAATCTGGGATGTGGGCTGTCTCATGCACAGTGTCCATGAGCTACTTCAAAGCTTCAATTCTCAGAATTCTCACAGAGAAGCTGAAAGCAGCTGGTCTTACCTTTGACCTAGATATCACACTGACACATCACAGATACAGGAATAGCAGATTAATAATATGTGTTAAAAACCTATGTCCCAAACATATACATTACTATAACTCATTTAATTCATCTGATTGACAAGCATAAATAATTTTATAACTCTATACTGGAAGAAATTGTCATGTGATATATTTTAAAGCAGTAGTATAGCATGTTTGTAAAATCTGGTTACTAAAATGTGTTTGCTGTGCATTATTTTGTATAAAGCAGACAGATTTATTGAAGTGACAGCAATGTAAGATGGTGCTCAGTAAAGATACAACTCAGTGAGATCATATATATATATATATATATATATATGTATGTGTGTGTGTGTGTGTGTGTGTGTGTGTATGTGTGTGTGTGTATGTGTGTGTGTGTGTGTGTGTGTGTGTGTGTGTGTGTGTGTGTGTGTGTATGTGTGTGTGTGTGTGTGTGTGTGTATGTGTGTGTGTGTATATATATATATCTATATATATATATATATATATATATATATATATATATATATATATATATATATATATGTGTATATGTGTGTGTATGTGTATGTATATATATATATATATATATATGTGTGTGTGTGTGTGTGTGTGTGTATCTGTGTGTATGTAGATATGTATATAAATGTTTCTGAGAATCTGCTTAACTATGAAGTATGATTTATAACAATTTCTATGAATACAATATTTTATTCTATTGGCAATAATGAGTTTGAGTAAATGCTCATATACAAGCAATTCAAGTTTTTTTTGGAAGCTGTTAACTGTATTTACATGACAGAAAATAAATGCATCCTAATATATGTAATGTCTGAATCATATTAGCCAAAGTTTTTGATTTAAATGAATGTTAGAACTTATTTTCTCTCCTCTTGATTTCTAACATCAAGATTATTTGAATGCTATTTGAATACAAGTGTTTTATATTACATGGATGTATATAGTAGTATGAACAGTTTTTTTAAAAAAAAAAAAAAGGTTTATTTTAGTTTATATGATGCTGTTTTACCAAATGTGTAGTCTTGTCTTGCTAGATAATTGAATTGAAAACTGTTAACTTCAGTTAAATATAACTAGTATTAAATTGATAAGGTGGTAGCTGACTTACTGCTGCTTAGGGTAGGGGGTTAACTTGAGTGGTAAATACTAATCTAAGTTGGAGTTTACAACTCCAGGCTGGATGCAAGGTTTAATCCTTACATTATTTTCACTTGTTCATTGTTATTTGTATATAGTTTTGACATCCACAATATATTTTGTACATTCATTGTCACTACAAACAAAATTGAATCCTATACGAAATCCCATAAGAGATTCAATAAATACAGCTATATTTAAAGGTACACCTAAAGGAGGAGATGTAACATTACTTATCTTGTTATTTGTTATTTTGATCATAAGATTCTTAAGTTTTAAAAATGCCAAATGACATATTTAAAAGGAATTTCTTTAAACATTAATGGATTGAATAATCCATGTAAAAGGGCAAGCCTAATAAGATACATTAATTTACATAAGGCCAACTTAGTCTTCCTACAAGAAACCCATCTCTTGAAATAAGATATTGATAAACTAGCCACAAACAAATATACAGTATTGGTTAGTTCAGAGCACACTCAGAAAAAAAAGAGGAGTGGCTATTTTATGGAATAAAAGTATGCCCATTCCTAAAACCATTAAGTCTTATCAGGATGACAAAGGAATGTTTTGTATGGTTACAATACAAATTAATGGGAAGACTTACACTTTAATTAATGTATATTGGATACCTGGAATTGGTATTAATACAGTGAAACATCATCTTGATAAGATCATATCATTCTCTATAGGAGATATTATTTTAGCTGGTGACTTTAATTGTATACTACATGAAAGTGATACTACCACTATAGGAAAGAGAAGAATTACATCTAATGCAAAACATTTAAAGGATTTTGCTAATTCTTATCATTTGAATGATATTAATAATCAGATAGATTCAAAATCATTACCATACACCTTTTTTCTAACAGATACAAAACTTATTCAAAAATAGATAGGGTCTTTATTTCTAACCAGATGGTAACAGATTTAATTAATTCTAAAATCATTTCATGTCCTATATCTGATCATAATTCAATTGATAATGAATACATGATAAAAAATACTCATAATGTTCAGATCAAAAGGATACCAGCATACTTAACTCAACTAAAAGACTATAAAGAATATATACTTTCAGAAGTAAGACATTTTTTAGACATAAATAACACTCCTGAAGTCTCCATTGTTTATGTTTGGGATGCCTTAAAATCATATCTATATGGACAAAGTATCAGATGGTATAATAATAAAAGGAAATCTTGGGATAAGGAATTGTTAGATATTCAAAGTAAATTAGACTCTTATAAACATAATAATAAAGAAAATATTATGGACAAGAAAGTTATTGAAGAAATAAACAAACTAAATGAGAAATACAAAGAAATTTTAACTCATAAAGTTAAAATAACTTTAGAGAAATACAAGTTTTTGTCTTATTCAATAAGCCCCAAATACTTACATAGACTTAAAAATAAATCAAAAAGGTTGAATAAACAAAACCATATCAAAGAAATCTTTTCTCTAAGGAAAAAGAAGAATGTTTCTAGTATACCAGAAATACTAGATGAATTTAGAAATCACTTTCACAAAATTAACCATAATAATATTAACATGGAACCTAAAGATAAAATAAAGGAGTTTATAACCACAAATATGAATAAAAAGCTTAATAAACAACAGATTAAACTATTGGACAAGGGTATTTCATATACAGAAGTTATTACACAAATAAATAAACTTAAATCAAATAAAGCACCGGGTAATGATGGTATTATACCAGAGATATATAAAATCCTTTCTAAAATACATATTCATTAATACATAAGGTTTTTATTTTGGCCCAAACTGAGTTAATAACCCCCCCATCTTGGCAATATACATTTATTTCGCCAATTTTAAAACCTAATAAAGATCCAACTAGATGTTCTTCATATCGGCCCATCTCATTACTTAATGTTGATTATAAAATGTTTATGAATATCTTTGCTGATAGATTGAAGACAATCATTCCCGGCATTATAGATATAGATCAGACAGGCTTCATTGTAAATAGAAATAATTTTGATAATATAAGAAGAACTTTAACATTAATAGATTTTGCAAATAGGAAAAAGAAAGATTTAACACTTATTAGTCTTGATATAAGTTCAGCATTTGATTCAGTAAGTTGGGACTATCTGTTTACCTTAATGAAGTGCACAAACCTCTCGGATGCATTTGTAAATCTAATTGAACATTTATACAAAGGAACGTTGGCTTATATTAAGGTAGGAACATATGTTTCACAAAAAATACCCATTCTTAAAGGTACAAAACAAGGATGTCCACTTTCTCCACTATTATTCACTTTAGTAATGGAGCCTTGGGCTAATTTGATCAGAAACAGTACTGACAAAGAGGGTTTTGAAATAGATGAAAATACAACATCCAAAATTCAACTTTTTGCAGATGATGTTCTAATTACATCAGCAGGATCTAATTCTTCTATACAGTCTCTATTTGATAACATGATGAATTTTAAAAGTATTTCTGGTTTAATATTCAATGAAGAAAAACTAAAATACTACCTATATATACACGAAAAAATATTCTCATTAGTGATTTTACTAAATATGTACCCAATTCAGGTCAGATAACTTATTTAGGTATAATACTATCTAAAGATATTAAATCTATTATATATAATAATTATAATACCTGTTTTCTTAATATACAAAATCTTTTAATACCTGGAATAATATGTTTTTACTATGGAGGAGAGACTTACAATTATTAAAATGATAATATTCCCCAAGATTTTATACTTAATACAATCAATAATACTTCCACCTACAAAAATAATTATCAAGAAACTGAACACACTAATGTTAAATTTCTTATGGGCACCTAATAGACCTAGGATTGCATTAAAGAAACATACTAATAGCTGGTCTCAAGGGGTATTTCTTTTCCAGACTTTAATTTATATACTATCTCTTCTATTGTAAAAGTTATTACTTTATTAATAGATCAGTCATATGTCACAAAATGGAAAGATTATTGGGAGCTAATTAGTATACACTTCATGAAAATCTCCTTAACACATAAAAATATGATTGTAAATAACTCCATGTTATGGTTACTAAAGGAATTTTGTACTTCACCTATTACACCTAAACATATGGTTTGTTACCCATTAAATATTATTATTAGTTATCGTAACTTTATATTCATGCACCCTAAGTATAGGGAATGGAATTTTATTGTATTTCCTATAATGTATACTCAGGGTATGCTTTTGTCATCTACATCTGAAGGAACTCATTTAGCTATAGATAATGATCTAAAGTACTGGTATCAGCTGATATCTGATAATAAAGTTAAAAATCTAGATTTCTTAAAACAAGAATTTGATCTAAGAGAAACTTGCTGGTTAGAGGTTCAGACCTTTAGACAACATCTCATTAATAAAATAGATTTAATGTCTATAACTGTTAAAGAATCTATTCCAACACTGATTGATTACTTGATATTAAATTTACAACATAAAGTTTCTGATAAAGGTAAACTTTCATACATACATAAAGTTATCAGACAAGAAACTTTTTACAGTGTAGATTCATACTGGAATTATTTCACTTCTATTAATGGGGACCCACCAAATCAGCAAGATAAACAATATATATTGGAATCTGCTTATAGAACTACGTCTTCCATTATCTGGAGACTTTATACATGGAAATTTTTACATAGATCTTTTTATACACCTTTGATGATGAATAAAATAAATAATAAAGATAATCTATGTAAGAGATGTAATGTAGAAATTAATGCTGACTGGGCTCATATGTTTTATGACTGTATAAAATTGAAAGAATACTGGAAGTCAATTAATGAATTTTTGCAGGCTCTTTTACAGATAATTTCATTATTTCTAAATCTCTTATATTATTCAACACACCTGTACCTCAAAGTGTTAAAAGGTTAAGCTTCCCTTGTTATGGTCTATTCTAGCAGTGGCTAGGAAAATAATAACTAGAAATTGGATTTCAGATACACCTCCTTCGTTCAATGAATTTAAAAATGTTATGAATATAGTGTGCCATATGGAAATAAACACAATTAGGACTAGAACAAATAGAAAAACATCTTATTTTATTGTATGGGATAATTTACAAAATTTGTTAAAAAAATTTTAATTTCAATAGCATGGTATTTTAGTTTAATTAATTGATCTGATTGTAGTGGATGTCTTTGTAAATACTTTAGTTGTTTTGTTGAATATTATAATAATACCTATTTTTAATTACTTGTATAAAATTGTTATGATATTTCTCTTATATGTTAAAACAATAAACCTGTTTTGAAAAAAAAAACAAATGCTTCCCCTGCCTACACCCCACTAATATAATATAATACAATCTGATGTACTCCATCATTATCATTCAGTGAGGAAAACCCTTTCTGTCCACAACCCTATCAAATCTGCAGGACATGATCTACATTTATACCATGTTGCTAAGGCCTGGGACTCCTTACCTATATCCATCAGATCAATACCCTCCCTTCAGTACTTCAAAACCATTCAGAAATAATTCTTAGCAAAATCGGTCTCGGTTTTTGTTCTACCTCAGAATAATGATATTCCTAAATATGAACAAGTTTCTAATCATACCTTACACCTCCTTACTTACCCTTTTCACTCACTTCCTAACTTTATCTAGATAAAACCGGACACCTACCCAGTTAGACTTTCCTGGTAGTCAAACATCAGTAAACAAACAACATGTATGAACTTGTCCTTAAAAATGCTTCCCCTGCCTACACCCCACTAATATAATATAATATAATCTGATATACAACTTATGATTGCAACAACTACCCAGCCAAAAAAAAAAAAAATTACACCCAGATAAGTAAATCTGTGGAAATAACTGTCCACCCATACCACTGGAGAAATCATCAGACTGAAAAAATAAGAAAGCAATATTGCTGGTCATTAACTACTTCATCAAGCTCAACTATCCCTGATTTTGCTCATATTATTACCCTTCTCATTATAAAATGTTTAGATATTCTGGTAAATCACTGAAGACTACAGTCGGTCCATAATGTCAGACATTAGAATTGGTCTTTAGGAAATCCATGTTGGTGAAAATCCATGTTTCCTACTAAAGTGAGTTAGGGTAATATTTAAATGTTACCCCTGATTTTGGACTTGTATAGGCTCTGGTGGTCATTAGTCTAGTATACACCTATGAATCTTCTAGCTGTGTACAAATCATGGCACAACAATGCACTGAATGCATCAGCCGTACTTATTTCGGTAATCTCCCAGTGAAGTATCTCGCAGGATGCGCAGTAGCAAAGCCCGCCCCGGACACGCCTCCTAGACTCACAATGACATGTAAACACAGTAGCAAAGCCCGCCTCCTAGTAACACTGACACATAAAAGCATTTAAGGTAATTGTAGGAAAAAAAAATTCAATTGGATTTGAAATTAACGCAATTTATTGTTATCCATTGTTGAAAATACATTCAATTGAACTTTCAAAGTACATTGGCTACTCTTGACAATGCGGTAATTGAAACGCAGTAAATCAATCAAAACAGGTAACTGCACCATCAAAACAGCAGAGAATACAGCAGAAGTTAAAATCACCGTTTCAGAACGCAATTTATTTAACGTAATTTTAACATTCAATAGTATTTGAAAGTACATCGGCTACTCTTGACAATGCGGTAATTGAAATGCAGTAAATCAATCAAAAGAGGTAACTGCACCATCAAAACAGCAGAGAATACAAGTTATTGCAAGTTATTGCACCATCACCTCACAGGTTATTGCACCATTAAAAAAGACAGCAGAAGTTAAGATCACCATTTCAAGTTATTGCACCATCACTTTACGGCCACCCAGGTCCTCTTCATGCAAATCCTGGTACTGTTTTATATGTGCAAGTAGGCAGAGAAACAAGTCATCATCTTGTCTGCTGTATTTCTCGCGCCACAGGAACTCATCCAAATGGCTGTCCAACATGTGTCGGAGAGTGCCATTCATCTGTCTCAATTGTTTTTTGCATCGGGACCACATGGCCTCCACAGCTTTAGTATGTGCACCAGTCTGAGGGTCTGCGAAAATTCTTACTGTGGTTAACAGTAAGGTGGGTGTAATTCATCCCTGCTAGTTCGGGAATGCCCCTGTAGGCAGCCCATTCATTGGACACTATCACTGTCCTCGGTAACACATGCTGTCTGATGATCGGTATCAAAGTAGCTGCATCTCTTTTGGACACAAAGCGGAGGTATCCGCTTTTCAGCCTGCAGTCATATATGCCAAAGACCCAACAGTCCATCTTGGCCAAGGCTCTTCCACGATTGTATTTTGCCTTCACTAGCAGGCATTCGTCGATCTGGACCTCCTTACCAGGTCTCCCAAGCAGCATCGGGTCCTGCAGAAGTTTCCAGCTGCGGACATCCCGTAGGAATTGATACCAGTCCAGCACCGAGTTGATGGAGACTGCCAAGTGGTCTGCCAGTCTGCAGATGGGCAGCTTTCTTGCCCACCAATACAGGATTTTGAGCAGGATATCCAAAGGCAGCCTGCTCTTATTGAAAAAGGTGCCAGAAAGCATTCCTGACTTGCTCCTACACTTTTGGGCAGTGCATCTCCAGGCAAATGATGTCCGATGGCGAACCAGAGAAGCCCTGGAGCCACAGAGGTGGCAGCATCTCTCCTTGTGCACAATGCCTACAGACTGCAGGAATGCAATGGCAGAAGGCAGGGAAGATGTCACGGAGGACAGGTAGGTATCGTCGATTTGGCTCATGTCAGCGACGTTCTCGTAGTTTAGGCTGGATGTAGCAAACATGTTTGCCAAAGCATCCCACCTTTTATAGCTGCAAACTCCATTGTCATGTCGGGTGAAGATTAGTAATGTGTGGCACAGACAAATGGTTTTCACTTATACCATTGTCATGTTATCTAACGTTACTAATAACTGCTAATAAGGTGCCAATAAATACATGTGAGGGGCTATTTTTAGGTACTGCTAAGGTGCTAACCATCGAACATTTAAACTGTTAAATGCTCTTACTACATCTGCAATTCTATTTGTATGTACTTTTAGTATGCCGAATTCAAGTATGCTTGTGAGGGGCTACAACGGACGGAATGTTAAATAGTTAAATGTTAAATCCTCTTATTACAAAGTATGCTTGCTTCCGTACATTTGCCGAATTCTGTACAACTGCCAATCACTTCAGCCTCGCCCACCCCCGCCCAAAGCTGCGCGAAACCGCCCGCGAGGTACTTCACTGGGAGATTACCCTTATTTCTTCCTACAACATATACTCCAAATTCAAGATTTGACATAAATAATGAAAGAGAATCAAAATAATCTCGTACATAAAAACATACAACTAACCTGTAGCATCATACAGTAGGCTTGTAAGCATGTACAAGAATGTCTCACTGGAGCCATATCTAACTAACCTGTATCATCCTACAGTAGGCTTGTAAGCATGTACAAAACTGTCTCACTGGAGCCATATCTATGTGTGAAGTGGACTGTTGCTTCAATTGAGCCAGCAGAAAAGCCTACCCAGTATTTGAGCAATAAAACATGGCCATAATCACTTTCACATACAGCACCCCACAACAAAACTAATTGTAAACTTATTGTCACTGTTCACAAAAGGAAAACAAAATAAATGTTGTATAAAGAATACATAACTAATAAGCCACACTAAAACCTTCAACAATGACCACATCTTCTTAGCTGAGCTCAAATCCAGCAGAGCAAAGCAAAACGAACATGGTGAACCTCCTAGAAAATAATACTCCCATGCCATCAGTGAAAATAATACTCCCATGCCATCAGTGAAAATAATACTCCCATGCCATCAATGAAAATAATACTCCCATGCCATCAGTGAAAATAATACTCCCATGCCATCAGTGAAAAAATACCCCCATGCCATCAATGAAAATAATACTCCCATGCCATCAGTGAAATAAATACTCCCACACCATCAGTGAAAAAAATACTCCCATGCCATCAGTGAAAAAAATACTCCCATGCCATCAGTGAAAAAAATACTCCCATGCCATCAGTGAAAATAATACTCCCATGCCATCTGTGAAATAAATACTACCACACCATCAGTGAAAAAATACTCCCACGCCATCAGTGAAAAAAATACTCCCACGCCATCAGTGAAAATAATACTCCCATGCCATCAGTGAAAATAATACTCCCATGCCATCAGTGAAACAAATAACCAGCAATGGAGATAACATTCCTCTCTTAACGCCAACACACACCTAAACTACTGCACACTCAGAGTGCAGGAAAACTAGGAACCTGTGTAGAATTAAACCTATAATACAAAGCTTTACACTATATAAACCATGCAAGATGGAAACAAGTACATCAAATACATACTGTCCACTTAAATGTCTCCAGTAATGAAAGCAAAACACAACAGATGACATCAATAACAT